>NC_086447.1:911856681-911871681 GCF_028390025.1 Pseudophryne corroboree
ATTTTAACAGGCGAAAAGGAGGCAACGCGATAAATAGCGCAAGTCAATTTTAGTGTCCAGAAATTTAAACTAATAGATCCTTCTCCAATTTGAGGCTCGTCTGGTCTAGACTTTTACTGAATGAAAGGAATTTCTGTGCAGAAATAGAAATAACAATTAAAGTGTACATGTGGTGAGTGAGTGCAACCACAGGAAATCATCGAGTTCTCGTGAGGTACAGAACATGTAAGTGACGTGCATGGTGGCTTGGGAGGCATCCCTTGTTAAATATTGAAATAAGAGCATTAGAGTATAGCAGACCAGGAGGTCTATTGTAGCGCAGTACAAGGAGGTCTATTGTTGAAAAGACCGGGAGGTCTAGGTACAGCAGACAAGAAAGTCCGCTATAGACAGAGAAAGGAGCACAACCCAGGGGGTTGGTGCGGAACCCATATAGGCCATTGAAGCTCAGGCTGAAGGAATTCGCAGCCGCAATTTTCGATTCCGTTGGTCGCTCCACATATAAGATTAGTTGCTTATGTGCTGAACGATTGTACCGCACGTAATTGTGTGCATTAGTTAGTAATCTGACCCAGTACCATTTGCGTACGAAAGGGGTCATAAACGCTATTTGTACATTCTAACGTGATTTGTGTAATTTTTTTATTTTAAGGGAGGTTCGCTGGTCACTCAGGAACTATCCAACAACCAATAGTTACTGGAAAGGGTTAAGTGCTCTTCGGATCACACTCACATGTTCCAGTAAACAGCGGTTCAGGTCGCAGGGGCCCTAGGTCGAGTACGCCAGCGCTGAAGCAGTGTGTGGGCATATTGGTCGGCGTGGGCGAGTGAGTGGAGTACTCGGTAAACTTCGCCGTCGGCCTACACCGGACATCTTGGTTTTGTAAGGGTTCGCTGAAGACCCTGATTTGAAGGTCAGAGCTAGTGAAAGCAACACCTGCAGGTATGGGGGCCAGTTGTTCGGGTAGGGGACGATCAACCTCGGTTCGGGTTGACTTAGTAAACCGACCAGTCGGGTCGGCAAGGTATGTAATGTGTGAAAAATATGGTTCACACACAGAGGTTTTATGTGATGAATGGGAAAGAATGACTGTGCATGACGGGGAGAAGTTCCCCCGGGTAGGTAGTTTTAGCCCAGATGTGTTACAAAATCTAAGGAGAAGGATATGTCTCATTAAATCAACAAAGAGACGGATCAAACATTATGATTATTTACAGTTATGGCAACAGGAAGGTGAAATACAGAGAGGATTGGCTCAGGCGGCGGGATCTAACCCTATTGGGAAACTGATAGCTACGGCTCCACCGCCACCATATATAACGGGAGAGAAGTTGGTTGCAGAGAATGACGCACTAATGTGTAATAAACAAACACTTAGTAACTGTATAAATGTTAAGGATAATGTGAATAAGATGAGTAATGCAAATACTAACCCGTGCAAGTTGTACCCTGTTTTAAACTTTCCCCAGGAGTATGATCAAGAGGACGAATCAACAACAATATCGGCACTCTCTCTAGCAGCCACCATATCAGAAACAGCAGTAGGCACGGCCCAACCCCCAAGATTAGTATCAAAGGCCCCTAGCGGAGGGACAGGTGAGGTCGTATCAACGGGTAAGTACGGCACCATACACTATGCTGAAACCATTTCACCACAGGCTGTAGAATCTACTCAGAATGATGTTATTAGACTTAATCCCGTTAGGGTAATAGCAGTGCCAAATGGGAAAACTGACACTACAGGAGTCACTCCTGTCCGAAACATCGCCATGCACTGCCCATTCTCCCGAATGGAATTAAGAGCAATAGTGTCTGAATTCCCTGATCCTAGAAAAGATCTAGTTGCTAGCCAGAAATACATAAGAGAGTTAGGGAATACTGTAGAGCCCAATAACAAAGACTGGCAGATATTGCTGAGGGCATGTTTACCCTCCAATGTCGACTCAGAAAGGTTTTTAGCTGACTGTAAATTAAATGAAGATGTACCCCTTACGGATGTGTACAACCAAGATAATGTAAAGAGAATAAATTTACAGTTAAAAGAGTATTTTCCAGCTGTTGTCAAATGGAATAAAATTTTCTCCATTAAACAAAAGGAGACAGAAACAGCTGCTGATTATTTTCACAGGGCACTACAGGAAATGGCTAGGTATACAGGCATAGAGGACATCAAGACAAATGTAAATCATAGAGAAGTAGCAGTATCTGTGTTGATGGATGGGTTAAAGGAGGTATTGAAGGCAAGGGTACAGACCACGCAACCAGTGGCGGATCTAGGGGGGGGGCACTCGGGCCCGTGCCCCCCCTGTCGTTACCCAGGAATTGATATGGGGACACACAAAAAAAAATGCTGGGTCCCGACTCACTCAGGACGCGCTGTGAGCCGCAGCGCTGTCCTGTCAATCAGTCCGGTGGGAGGGACGGAACGGAGGGAGGAACTTGGAAGAGGCGGAGACCATGAAGAGTGTGATCTCCCGCCCTCCCCTCCTCCTCCTCTGCTCCGCATGCTCTCCCCCCACGATGAACTCCGTCTCCGCTGCTGTACCAGTTTGGTCCCTGGTCCCCCAGCTGGATGCCGCCGCACTCCCCGCTGATTCCCCTCTTCTCCCTCCTCGACCATGCGGCCGCCCCCTCAGCGTTTTCCGCTCCCCCCTGGCCGCATCCTGAGACTCCATCCTGGCGAACTATAACCCCCGGCCTGACAGCGCTGCTGGCTGCTCACAGTGTCCATGGTAAGCAGTGGGGGCCTGGTCCCTGGAGGGAGTTATTTGGTGGGGTTTCTGGCTGCACACTCTCCTGCCTCTCTGTCCCTACCCCCCTCTGGTGCCTCTGTCCCTACCCCCCCCCCCTGCTGCCTCTGTCCCTACCCCCCCCCCTGCTGCCTCTGTCCCTACCCCCCCTGCTGCCTCTGTCCCTACCCCCCCCCCCTGCTGCCTCTGTCCCTACACCCCCCCCCTGCTGCCTCTGTCCCTACCCCCCCCCCCCCTGCTGCCTCTGTCCCTACCCCCCCCCCTGCTGCCTCTGTCCCTACCCCCCCCCCCCTGCTGCCTCTGTTCCTACCCCCTGCTGCCTCTGTTCCTACCCCCTGCTGCCTCTGTTCCTACCCCCTGCTGCCTCCGTCCCTTCCCCCTGCTGCCTCCGTCCCTTCCCCCTGCTGCCTCCGTCCCTACCCCCTGGTGCCTCTCTCTGTCCCTACCCCCTGGTGCCTCTGTCCCTACTCCTTGCTCTCTCTGTCCCTATTCCCTGGTGCCTATCTCTGTCCCTGCTACCTCTGTCCCTTCTCCCTGCTACCTCTGTCGCTACTCCCTAGTACCATATAAAACGTGTATAACATGCTCTACCTGGCGCAATGTGTATAGAACACTAACTGGTGCAATGTGTGTAACGTGTTCTACCTGGTACAGTGTGTATAACGTGTTCTACCTGGCGCAATCTATATAACGTGTTCTACCTGGCGCAATCTATATAACGTGTTCTAGCTGACGCAATCTGTATAACGTGCTCTACCTGGCGCAGTGTGTGTAACGTGCTCTACCTGGCGCAGTGTGTGTAACGTGCTCTACCTGGCGCAGTGTGTGTAATGTGCTCTACCTGGCGCAGTGTGTGTACGTGCTCTACCTGGCGCATTGTGTAGAAAGTGCTCTACCTGGCGCATTGTGTAGAACGTACTTTACCTGGTGCAGTGTGTAGAACGTGCTCTACCTGGTGCAGTGTGTATAACGTGTTGTAACTGGCGCAATCTGTATAACGTGTTCTACCTGGCTCTGTCTGTATAATGTGTTCTACCTGGTGCAGTGTGTGTAACGTGTTCTACCTGGCGCAGTGTGTGTAACGTGTTCTACCTGGCGCAGTGTGTATAGGGTGTTCTAACTGGCGCAATGTGTGTAACGTGCTCTACCTGGTGCAATGTGTATATAACGTGCTCTACCTGTGTGGTGTAATGTGAATTGGTACTGTTATGTGGCCATGCTCTTTCCCCATGAAGCCAGACCCCTACATTTTTGGTGAGCACCTTCGGCGCGCACTGTCCTTGGTTTGAAATATGGCAGGGGGAGCACCAATATACTTTCTGCCAAAGGGCACTGAAATGTCTAGTTACAGCTCTGGGGCAGAGTGTCCTGTTGGCTACACATCCCAGCAGCATTGTCACCCCCTCCTCCCCCTCGCAATACTTTTGTAGTGTCCAAATCAAGTCTGTTTTTATATTTGAATAATTAATAAGATTAATATGAACCTTAATTCCGATGGGACCCAGAAAAGGACAGATAGGACCACAATTTTTAAAAGTGAGGGGTCCGTGGGACCCACTTTTCTTTGGGCTCAGCGCGATCACTGACACTTCTTTTTTATTTTTTTTCAAAAGGAGAACCACACTCCTTATCTGGGAGCACGCGTGCCTTAGGTGCATGTAAATATAACTATTACTGTTCCCATATTATGGTGCCCCCCCTTTCATTTTCTTCTGGATCCGCCCCTGCACGCAACCATGTTGGCAAGGTCTGTCGGTGGCTACTTTGAGAGAGGCTGCCATTGATCACGATCGGAATATCACCAAACACAGGGAGTTACAAAGTGATAAATTAATGGCCGTAAGTATACAGGCCCTGACCACAAGGCAACCTTTATATAAATCTCCAAACCCTGTGGGTAAGTCAAATGTGGTAACCGGTTATTTTTGTCATAGAGAGGGACACTTTGCACAAGATTGTAGAGCGAAAAACACACAAAAATCTTATCAACCCCCTAGACAACGACTTGACACACGACATTGGGATCAGGGACCGCAGAGGCAGAGCTATGAGCCACATACAGGGGAAACAAAAAGGTATCCCCCAAAAAGGGACTGGCAAGTCTCTGGTAGTTCCCATTTACCCCTTTCTCAAGTAGTTGCTGCCAGCGGGATTCAGGGTGGTCACCATACCCAATAGGGGTGTGGCCACACCTGTAATCTGCAGCCAGTGAAATTGATTGCAAGCCTAGGAAGTGAACCCGAGGTCACAATTGATGTAGCTGGTAAATCATTATACTTCCTTGTAGATACAGGGGCGGCCAAATCAGTGATAAATTCGACAGTGGGCATGAGAACCACTGGTAAGACAATTCCAGCCATGGGAGTAACGGGAGTAGTCCAGCACTACCCTGTTAGAAAACCAGCAGAGGTTACAGTAGGGCCTTTACACACCAAGCATTCCTTTTTGCTGGCTGCATCGGCACCGACTAATCTCCTGGGAAGAGATTTATTGTGTAAAATGGGGTGCGTCATTTATTGTACTCCTGAAGGTGTATTCTTGGACATACCTGAGAATCACGCTCAAGAAGTGCGAGACATGCTAGACTCCCCACAAAAATTAATGTCCCATACCCTTATGACAAATAAGAATCCATAAATAGTGGAAAACTGCTCTAATCAAGCTGGTAACAATCCCCAGGTGCTGCGGGAGGGGGTTACTCTAGACAAGAAATACAAAAGGGATTTTTCCCACGCACTCTGCTGGCTGTTAGTAAGAAGAACTATATACTATGTAATAGGAAATTTAGAGCTCTTCGTTACATATGTTTTGCAAAAGATATGATAAGCCTCCAGGCCACTTCACGGCTGCTCTATTACTGGAGGTCCCTAACTAAGCATAGGTCCAGGGCTTGGACCCCACAAAGTCCGCTCAGGCCCGACCACCCCAGGGCAGCACACCATTGAAATACTAAAGTGTTAATATGTGTTAAGAAAGAAGCAGAAGCTATGGGTTAGAAAGTGCTACAAAAATAAGGGTGTTAATAAAATACTCAAAAGAGTAATATTAGTGAAAAAATAGGAGTGTTACATAAGTGCTAAATAAATAATATGGCATGCTACCCCAAGGTGGCCCAGCCCCAGCAGACCCGGGGGGTACCACTCCCCAAACCCATACACAGCATAATAATAATAACATCCACTATGGGTCATACAATTGCTTAATGTATGGCCACATGATAATGGCACATACAGAACATATCCAGATTGAGAGCTAGTTTACCTGGAGGCACCCCTGTATCCTCCAAATGGCACCACAGGACCCAGCATGCCCTCCTAATGCTGGCTCCATCTATGCCTCTCTGAACTGCAATAAATAGTGGAAAACTGCTCTAATCAAGCTGCTAACAATCCCCAGGTGCTGCGGGAGGGGGTTACTCTAGACAAGAAATACAAAAGGTATTTTTCCCACGCACTCTGCTGGCTGTTAGTAAGAAGAACTATATACTATGTAATAATAGGAAATCCATCCCAGGTAGAAGAAATGACATCCCAAATACCAGAGTCACTTTGGACTAAAGATGGACAAGACACTGGATTAATGGCAAAAGTAGCTCCAGTAGTTGTGCAAGTAAAAGATGGTAGGATAGCTCCAAAAATCCCACAATACCCTCTGAAGCCAGAGGTGGAGTTAGGAGTGTACCCCGTAATAGAGCGCTTGCTACAACAGGGCATTCTGGTAAGAACATCCAGCACTGCCAATAGTCCCATCTTCCCTGTTAAAAAGAGTGGGGGGAGGGGTTACAGGCTAGTGCAGGATCTAAGGGGGATTAACAAAATAGTTGAGAGTCAGTTCCCCATAGTGCCAAATCCAGCTGTCATCCTTATGCAGATCCCTCCCACTGCGAAATTTTTCACTGTTCTTGACCTCTGCTCCGCCTTCTTTTCGGTACCACTGCACCCTGACAGCCAATATTTGTTTGCATTTACATACAGAGGAGTCCAATACACATGGACTCGATTACCACAAGGTTTCATAGACAGTCCAAGTATATTTTCCCAGGCTTTGCATGATTGTTTACAGTCTTTCCAACCACAGAGTGGATCAATATTGATACAGTACGTGGATGATTTATTACTGTGTTCAGATTCATTGGAAGCGTCCCTGAAGGATACGAAACAGCTCCTGTTTCATCTTTCAGACACAGGACACAAGGTTTCCAAAGACAAGTTGCAATTATGCCAAACTAAAGTAAAATATTTAGGACACTGTCTGACACAAGGACTGAGACACCTGACCGCTGATAGAATCCAAGCAATTAGAGACATGACTCTGCCACAAACCCAGCAACAGATCAGAACGTTTTTAGGAATGTGTGGGTATTGCCGTAACTGGATCCCAGGTTTTTCCATTCTAGCATTACCTTTGCAGGAGATGATCTCATCAAACAAACCTGATCAGATTTCGCATACAGACGAATCCGAGATGGCATTTGAGAGACTTAAACAGTGCCTAACGCAGGCACCAGCATTAGGTATGCCAGACTACGGGAAACCCTTTGAGCTGTACGGAACAGAAAATGCTGGTTGCGCGGCAGGCGTCCTAACCCAAAAGCACGGTGATGCCAGCAGGCCGGTAGCATACTACAGCACTCAGCTAGATACGGTAGCGCGATCCCTCCCCACATGCTTGCGAAGTGTTGCTGCGATAGCATTGCTAGTAACGAAAAGCGAAGATGTAGTGCTAGGTCACAACCTCACAATCCATACACCGCATGCAGTGTCAGCCTTGCTGAATTCTGCCCAAACCAGGCACGTCTCATCAGCGCGGTTTACAAGATGGGAATTGGCATTAATGGCCCCCGTAAACATCACCATAAGGAGATGCAGTGCATTAAATCCTGCAACATATCTCCCAGGTGTGCCTGGACAGGCACATAGGGTGGAGGATGAGAGTAATAGTGAAGGAGGATTTAATACAAGGGATGACATGCATGATTGTATGGAATATTTGACCCAAAATTTCACGGCAAGGCCTGACATCAGTGACAACCCACTGGAAGATGCATATTTTACTTTCTACACTGACGGTAGTTGTCACAGACAGACGGACTCGGGAGACTTGTGTACTGGATACGCAGTCGTAGATGACCAAGGCACCATAGAAGCAGAACCGCTAGGCCCACCTCACTCAGCCCAGGTTGCTGAACTGGTTGCCCTAACCAGAGCATGTGAATTGACTAAGGGAAAGTCAGCCAATATCTACCCCTTCGGGGTAGTCCATGATTTCGGAGCCCTATGGCGCCTCAGAAATTTCATGACGGCAGCTGGCACACCGATAGCGCATGCAGCTCACATCAAAAGGCTTCTAACAGCGATACAGGAACCCGACAGAGTGGCTGTTATCAAGTGTAAAGCACACACATATAGCCAGGACCCAGTATCACTTGGTAACAGCCGAGCAGACGAAGCTGCTAAGTTAGCAGCTGGTACCCCCAGACAGACAGACACCACACAACTGATGGTATTTAATACCATCAACACACAGAAGTTGTGTAAAATGCAAAATTTATGTTCCACACAGGAAAAGGCAGACTGGAAGGCAAAAGGATATGGCCAGGAGTCCTCAGGACTCTGGACAGATGGACAGGGTAAACCAGTGGCCCCCAGAGCATATCTTCCAGGTTTAGCTGAAGCAGCACATGGGCTGACTCATCTGGGCAAGGAAGGAATGTGCAAGTTGGTAAGAGCATATTGGTGCGCCCCAGGATTTTCATCCCATGCAGGTAAGAGAGCTATGTCATGCCTTACCTGCATGAGGAAGACTATCGGAAAGGCAATACCAACAGAACCATCTCATATCCCACCTACAGGTGGCCCTTTTTTGCAGGTAATACAGATTGACTTTATACAATTACCCCCTTGTCGAAATTTGAAGTATGTACTTGTTTGTATAGATGTATTCTCAAATTGGGTCGAAGCATTTCCTGCGGCCACAAATACCGCAATGTTACTGCTAAGAAAATTGTGCAGGAATTTGTGTGTAGATACGGTATCCCTAGAATAATTGAAAGTGATAGAGGTACCCATTTTACAGGTGATGTCTTTCAAGGAATGTGTAAGTTGATGGGAATTGATAGTAAGCTGCACACTCCATACCGTCCCCAGGCGAGTGCGAAGGTGGAAAGAGTGAACAGCACTATTAAAAATAAACTAAGCAAAGTTATGGCAGAAACAGGATTGACATGGCCAGAAGCTTTACCCATTGTACTATACAGCATCAGAACCACTCCCAGGTCCCCTCTTAATCTGTCCCCCTTTGAAATCTTGTTTGGTCGACAACCGCATGTTATGATTAACCCACAGGATGATTTGAAGTGTAACAATGAAGTGACTGTAAAATACCTGGTTAACATGAGTAAACAGCTAAGGAATCAAAATGATAATTTGAAGTTGGTGATTCCAGATTTGCCAGATAGTAATTGTCATGACATTGAACCTGGGGATTATGTAATGATATGGAATTTTCTACGCTCAGGTTGCCTTATTGACAGATGGGAAGGACCGTACCAAGTCTTAATGATTAGCACGACAGCATTGAAGGTTGCCGAGAGAGAGACTTGGGTTCATTCGTTCCATTGTAAGAAGGTTGCTGATCCAGAGAGGTCCCGTGATAAAGAACAGACGGTAGAGGAAGTTGTATCACTGGAGTGTCTGTTTCAGGAGGACTGAGGCGGCACCTGAGCATTGAAAATCATAAGATCGGAAGCAGTTGTCGATTCCCTGTTCCCTTTTATTGTTTTCTCCACTTCCCATCCCCTCTCCCTCAATTATTTTTTCCCCCTTCTCATTCTTCTCCGTTTCCTCCTATAAGATGGACTTGCCCCAAGAGACTGTGATCCGGATTTTCCTGTTGACCATGATGTTGACCAGAGCAGTCTGTTCCGGCGAGAGTACCATGGAGGTCGAGAGAGGTTCTGGAATGGGTTCTGATGACAAAGATGGAGGCGTAGTTTTCCAAGAACAACTTAATCAACAAGTAAAGGCGAGTATCAGAAAACGATCCGATAGCATTGACAATAGAAGGAATTGTGAAGGATTGTTAGCTGAAGAGAACTGTATCTGTAGACTCTGTGACAATGTAGTTGAGGATGGGTGCATCAAGAAATGTCAGTCCAGTTTTAATATCCACATGGACCGGCATCCATTGAGTGACTATCACTCCTTAGTGGGTAATGTGTTACATCAGACAGACTGTTGGGTATGCTCTCAAGTACCTCAAGGCCATAGCAAATCAGGATTAGTACCATTCCCTTTAACGGTAGGGGAGGTACTTGAGCTAAAGGGTGGGAGGCCCGTGGACAGGAGGTTTAATATCTCCAGTCCTCCTAGTTTGAAGCTCCACCAATATCATGTGGATAGATCCCTAATATGTTTTAACATTTCCAATCCCCGAAAGCCGGGAAATTGGGAAGTGTCATGGAATAACCAAACCATGACCTTTTCATATAGAGCAGATAGAATGCCTACAGATACAGAGCTTATACGCCACATAGCCGGTAGTGGAAAATCTTTCCGATATAGGTACACCCTAGGAAATAGGATCATGAGAGTTGGAGAGGTATCACCAGGATACTGTGCACATATCATACAAACAGATACGTGTACTAGACAGATGGGAGAATTAGGGTTAGGAGATTTCATATGGAAAATGTGTAATATGGTTATGTCCTACTCCGTCCCATATGTTCTCCCGATGATGCATATTTCATATGCGGGAGGAAGGCGTATAAGTGGCTTGCCCCAAACTCTGAAGGATTGTGTTATATTGGAAAAGTACTGCCTGAGGTAATGACTGTATCGCATACCAAAATGAAAGATATTCACCGTGGTGCCCAAGCTCCTTACACTCACACCCATTACGAGCACGTAGTTAAAAGGCAACTGACAGAAAGGACAGAGCATCCGGCCTCTGATCTGATCCATGAATCCACCGGGATTCAGGTTCTACTCGTGTTAGATTCACTCGCACCGCTAGAGGAGTGTTGAATTATAGATATATATCTGCGCTTGCAAATTTATTAGACACTATCACTGAAATGTATGACAACACTTTTAGATATACCGAAAGGGAGCTCCAAGCTTATAAAACAGAACTGGTTCAGCATAGGATGGTTCTTAATTATCTCACAGCAGGGACAGGTGGATATTGTGTCACACTGGCAACGCAGTACGGCGTGAAATGCTGCACTTATATTACGAATAATACCGAGGACCCGGTCGAGGTCATAGACCAAAAGATGGACGACATTCTCCAATTAAAGTGGGAATTCCGCAGGAGACACAATCTCACCCTTGCTGCTGTGGGTAATGAGCTGACCGGTTGGGTGTCATGGTTGAACCCGCGAAATTGGTTCTCTGGTTTAGGAGAATGGGCTCAAGGAGTTATAATGGATGTAGGGAAGTTTCTTCTATGTATCCTGGGTGTTGTCATATCGATTGGCTTGACATTTAGATGCGGTCAAGCTTTAACGAAGTGTAAACGAAGTTCTAGGGTAATGAGTCTAAGGAGTGAGGAAATTGTAATTCCAATGGATTTGATTTATGACCCAACGATAGAGACAATGATGTGATGAAAATGTGATTCTACGGTCCGTTTCTTTCACCCGTTTCTCCTTTGCTTTTCTCCAAGGTAAAAAGACCCGCTTGGAAGGGGAATTTGACGACCTTATATACAGACAACAGATGAACTAAAGAAGAATTTGACAACCTTGTATGCAGACAACAGATGGACTATGCCATAGACCCCCATTTCCCTAGAAATTTTAACTTACGCTAGCCCAACATTATTTGTAGGTCTATGGACATTGACAAAGCTTTTTGCATACCGTTAATAGCAAAAGCCCAAAGGAGACTACAGTCAACATGTACATCGAGACAAGACACCAGACAAGACTTCAAATCGACAAATGTTTATTAACCTCACATAGAATACCACTGCATTTACCATAATTGTTTCTTATCTTCACCTCTACAACCTTCAGGTAATGACACACATAGTCGATAGGGAATACAGGCACAGATATCAGCAATCACATATTCTCCCATTCATGTATCATCAACTAAAATGTGCTCCCCCATTTTGTTGCAACTAAAAGCCTAAGAGAGCTCGGTAAAGTTTGACAGCCCATCCACAGACCCTTAATACGGGATAAGAAGGTATTCAAATGTATACTTCGCAATACCTCGAAGCTTGATTTAAAACACGTACGGCACGATGATACATGACCCCCCAAACATGGATTCATACACACATGCTTCTGCTATCTCACTAGGTCATACCCTTTTCACACCTTCTTCTCTCCTCCCCTACCCGACCATGGAAATGTATTTATACATGACATATATTTTTCTCTTTTTGAAATGTTTTAGGAAGTGGCAGTTATTGGTGACTGCCAAAGGGTGGACTGTCAAAGTCATAAAAATATCACTCCACACGTCGCCATATTTGCACATCATGCGTTTCCCCACTGCACGTTCACGAGCTCCGCCGTGCGTGCGCATACTCGCCTTTGTGTGCACCCGCAGGCGCACGGTATGCGCATTTACGGTAGAGTTTATGCGCATCTAGCGGGCGACTCAATCGTTACATATTTTTACCATATAATGTATTTCGTAGATTATGGTCCCTTTGATAGAATCTGAAAGTTTAGTTAATGTAGCATGTTCATAGACAAAGAGATCCCTCTTTGTTTGATACGAAGGGTCAGACAGGGGTTACACAGTGGTGTTTAGTATCCATCGGAAGAGTATTTAATTAGCAATATTCCGGTGTTGGTTTGAAGCGGATTAATCGCTCGTGCGAATAGTTATGGACATAAGAAGTTTACGGACTTTTACTATTATTTGCACTTTATTATCCATGCGGCGGGAAACCTAGTTTCCCACCCACCTGAGCAGTTTGAAATAGTCACAGCCCACCTGTATGAACCAACCTATGACCTTTTGTTATAATACAGAGACGAATTCCTGTGTCCAATGAACAATGAGATTGTAGGGACCATTGTACTGTATTGTGTGTAGGATATATATAGACAAGCCGATCTGATCCAGCTCCCATTCTACTCTACTCTTCACAACGGTTCTCATCATTGATAATCGGGAGCTGGATATCCAGAAAGGCGCATGCGATTGTTTCCCTTGTGCGTAAGTTTCTCTGCAACCATATTGTCTTTATTGTTATTTGTGAGCCATATCTCTCTCTCTCTCCTCTTTCTCTCTCTTTTCTCTTAAATGGGATTGTACTGCTATTGTATTTTATGTGTAGTTATTCGGTTAGGTGATCTGTGTTATTTTAGTAGTGTATTGTATATTCTTTTGAAATAGAACGTTCATTTAAGGTGTTAGAACCTAAGACCGGTATCTGTGTATTCATTATATTTCTAAGTATTCTCAGAGCGTCGGAGACGCTCGTACAGCTTTCAAGTTGATAAGGTTACACTGTGTTGCATTTACACCCTATCACTGCACAAAGGTTTACTGCATAAATACATTGTTTATGGTATAGTTATAAAGGTTTAACACTGAGCGTCAGCGCCGCTTGTGATCTCCTCGTGGTCCCGAGCGTCCGCTACGCTAATAGCGTATCATTACGTTAGTCGGCAGCCAATAGCGTGCCTGCCTGTGCTCTCTTGACCGTGAGCGAACGTGACGCTCGAGCGTCTCGACCACGGCTAAGCGATTGTTACGCAACGTGCGTACCCTTACGGTATTCCATATGCCAATAGCGTACTGTGTTCTTTGACCTTTTAGAGGGTTTTAAGTAAGATAAATATTCGGCTTTATCAATATACACACACACATATATATACACATACACACACATTATATATATATATATATATATATATATATATATATATATATAGTATCCCAATGAAGATGACAGCGGCACTCAGGGTTTTGTAAACATGAAAAACTGTATTCAAACGTGAATAAACAAGCCGACGTTTCGGGGCTTACCCGCCCCTTTGTCAAGGTGTATAACCCAAAAGTGGATCTCTGTGTATGAGGACACACAAGGAGAGCTGCTGGGAAATAAAAGAAGCTTAATTATTTATCCCATTGCCGGATCCTCATATATATTTTTTGGACATATGAAAGTATTGTAGGTAAATTAAATAAAAATTTGGACAAATTAATTACAAGCCTTTGGAAGATTAATATTAAACATCAGTAAAATATGGATTATAATTTTGTGAAAATACAGCTGTTTCAAACTAATTAATTACCTTTTCATAAAAAACACTCCTGAAGAAGTTGACATACGACGAAACGCGTTGAGTGAAAAAATCTTTTATTGTTTGGAAAAGTTGTTATTCAATTTTTTGGCTGTAATGAACAATAACACATTGTAAAAGTGTACATCATTTTTATCAGTATTGAAATTTAATTATTTTAGCAATAAAAAGCAACAGATGTTTTAAAGTTTAAAGGGTGTTTGTGTGATGTCATACTTTCTTTGTCAGAAACCAATATAACCATATTATATTGTATTATACATAAATATATTTATTTCAGTCATTAAGTGTGCTCCACAGAGATATACTATTTCTTGATAGATAGATAGATATATATATATATATATATATATATATATATCTATCTATGGAGAGAGTTTTATAGGTCAGTGCGCTTTGTCTAACGTTCAAACGTTCCTTTGAAGGAAGGGGTCGTCAAAAGTCCAGATGTTGGGACTTAATTGGTCGTGAATGCTCCGTCTATACACAACTCCCAAACTTCTTTGGTGGCTGCTCAGTTCTTCAAAATATGACCTAGGTATATTCAGTCATGCAATTCTGTGGAGGCAGGGGAGAAGAACAAGCGCCATATGGTGTAGTAATTTAGATAAATCGGAGTATTATATACACATATATAGAATGTAAGCACCGGATGACTGACCTACCTACTGCCTATATCAATCAGCTAAGATTTCTAATTTGATTTATTTTTATTTGATTTATTTTAGTATACTATATTTGTTGATTAAAAATCTGATATTGTTATACAAGGCAGTAGCATGCGATTGATTGAGCCCAATACATCATACTGGACTGATTTGAGCCACCTGGATATAAGTACATCCTATATGCTAGATTGAATTTTTCATTTGGTACGCAGGAAATATTGGGGAAGGTTCCCTAAGGTAACTGCGAGGTTAATACACTATATGGCGATGATCTTTGTCTCCTAACATATAGGTGGGGAACAG
>NC_086447.1:911881681-911884181 GCF_028390025.1 Pseudophryne corroboree
GAACTCCAGGTCCTCTTTAGCCAGAGTATCAAATTTGTAAAATTTTACAAACGTGTTCTCCCCTGACCACGTAGCTGCTCGGCAAAGTTGTAATGCCGAGACCCCTCGGGCAGCCGCCCAAGATGAGCCCACCTTCCTTGTGGAGTGGGCATTTACAGATTTAGGCTATGGCAGGCCTGCCACAGAATGTGCAAGTTGGATTGTGCTACAGATCCAACGAGCAATCGTCTGCTTAGACGCAGGAGCACCCATCTTATTGGGTGCATACAGGATAAACAACGAATCAGATTTTCTGACTCCAGCCGTCCTGGAAACATATATTTTCAGGGCCCTGACAACATCCAGCAACTTGGAATCCTCCAAGTCGCTAGTAGCCGCAGGCACCACAATAGGCTGGTTCAAGTGAAAAGCCGAAACCACCTTAGGGAGAAAATGAGGACGTGTCCGCAGTTCTGCCCTGTCCGAATGGAAAATCAGATATGGGCTTTTGTACGATAAAGCCGCCAATTCTGATACTCTCCTGGCTGAAGCCAGGGCCAGTAGCATGGTTACTTTCCATGTAAGATACTTCAAATCTACCGATTTGAGAGGCTCAAACCAATGGGATTTGAGAAAATCCAAAACTACGTTTAGATCCCACGGTGCCACTGGAGGCACAATCGGGGGCTGTATATGTAGTACACCTTTGACAAAAGTTTGTACTTCAGGCACTGAAGCCAATTCTTTCTGGAAGAAAATCGATAAGGCCGAAATTTGAACCTTAATAGACCCCAATTTGAGGCCCATAGACAATCCTGCCTGCAGGAAATGTAGGAATCGACCCAATTGAAATTCTTCCGTTGGGGCCTTCTTGGCCTCACACCACTCAACATATTTTCTCCAAATGCGGTGATAATGTTGTGCGGTCACTTCCTTCCTGGCTTTAATCAAGGTAGGAATAACTTCCTCTGGAATGCCCTTTTCTTTTAGAATCCGGCGTTCAACCGCCATGCCGTCAAACGCAGTCGCGGTAAGTCTTGGAACATACAAGGTCCCTGCTGAAGCAGATCCCTTCTTAAAGGTAGAGGCCACGGCTCTTCCGTGAGCATCTCTTGAAGTTCCGGGTACCAAGTCCTCCTTGGCCAATCCGGAGCCACGAGTATTGTTCTTACTCCCCGTAGCCGTATAATTCTCAGTACCTTTGGTATGAGAGGCAGAGGAGGAAACACATACACGGACTGGTATACCCACGGTGTTACCAGAGCGTCCACAGCTATTGCCTGAGGGTCTCTTGACCTGGGGCAATATCTGTCCAGTTTCTTGTTGAGGCGAGATGCCATCATGTCCACCTTTGGTTTTTCCCAACGGTTCACAATCATGTGGAAGACTTCTGGATGAAGTCCCCACTCTCCCGGGTGAAGATCGTGTCTGCTGAGGAAGTCTGCTTCCCAGTTGTCCACTCCCGGAATGAACACTGCTGACAGTGTTATGACATGATTTTCCGCCCAGCGAAGAATCCTTGCAGCTTCTGTCATTGCTCTTCTGCTTCTCGTGCCGCCTTGTCTGTTTACGTGGGCGACTGCCGTGATGTTGTCCGACTGGATCAACACCGGCTGACCCTGAAGCAGCGGTTTTGCCAGGCTTAGAGCATTGTAGATCGCTCTTAGCTCCAGTATATTTATGTGAAGAGACGTCTTCAGGTTTGACCACACGCCCTGGAAGTTTCTTCCCTGTGTGACTGCTCCCCAGCCTCGTAGGCTGGCATCCGTAGTCACCAGGACCCAGTCCTGTATGCCGAATCTGCAGCGCTCTAACAGATGGGCACTCTGCAACCACCACAGAAGAGAGACACCCTTGTTCTTGGTGACAGTGTTATCCGCTGATGCATGTGCAGATGCGATCCGGACCATTTGTCCAGCAGATCCCACTGAAATATTCGTGCGTGGAATCTGCCGAATGGAATTGCTTCGTAAGAAGCCACCATCTTTCCCAGGACTCTTGTGCATTGATGTACTGACACATTTCCTGGTTTTAGAAGGTTCCTGACAAGTTCGGATAATTCCCTTGCTTTCTCCTCCGGGAGAAACACCTTTTTCTGAACAGTGTCCAGAATCATTCCCAGGAACAGCAGACGTGTCGTCGGGGTCAATTGAGATTTTGGAAGATTCAGAATCCACCCGTGTTGTTGAAGCACTACTTGAGTTAGTGCTACTCCGACTTCCAGCTGTTCTCTGGACCTTGCCCTTATCAGGAGATCGTCCAAGTAAGGGATAATTAATACGCCTTTTCTTCGTAGAAGAACCATCATTTCGGCCATTACCTTGGTAAAGACCCGAGGTGCCGTGGACAAACCAAACGGCAGCGTTTGAAACTGATGACAGTTTTGTATCACGAACCTGAGATACCCTTGGTGTGAAGGGTAAATTGGGACATGCAGATAAGCATCTTTTATGTCCAGGGACACCATATAGTCCCCTTCTTCCAGATTCGCTATCACTGCTCTGAGTGACTCCATCTTGAA
>NC_086447.1:911889181-911896681 GCF_028390025.1 Pseudophryne corroboree
TCCTAAGGACTCATTTAAACCTTTAGGTGCTAAGCAATCCTGGCGAAAAATCCACCTGGATTCAAGCTGTAGCAATTTTTTCCCCCGATCGCCACCCCTTATGGATACTGGAATGTGGTCTATGGCCCTGTATCTTACACTTGCCAACGTATGGTGTTGTAAGGCAAAATGCCTGGCCACCGGTTGGTCGCTAGTCCCTGATACTAGGGCTGCCCGTATGGCAGACCTGTGTTGGGTAAGTCTGACCTTCAATTGGCATTCTGTTTTGCCCACATAATAGAGCCCACAGGGGCACACTATTATGTAGATCACAAATCGGGAGGTGCAAGTGAGAGGCCATCTGATTTTTAAACGTTGGCCCGTATGGGGATGAGGAAAGGTCTCACCCACAAGAAAAAAAGAGCATGTCGTACATCCCAAGCATTTAAAACATCCGTTTTTTTTACTTAAAAAATGCTTGGGTGTCTTAAGCTATGTTTAACAGTCACGATTTGTGCTATGTTTTGTTTGTTTCCACAGGACTCCCAGCGCGTAGCCATGGTGACAGGCGAAGCCTGAACACGTCACTTCCGGTTGGGCGGTGACGTCAACGCCGGAAGTGCGGGCCGGGAGACGCCGCACACGCTGTGGTCCGCGCAGCTGGGAGTCGTGTAGGTGAGGGTAAGTGGGGTCATTTGAGGGTATTTATACACTGTAATTTGCAGTGTTTTGTTGTCTGAGGAAGGGGACACGTCCCCGAAACGTTACCTGTTTCACAATAAATCCCTTCACGGAAGTGAAGGCTGTTTCACCATTAGCTACAAGTCTGGGAGTGCCACCTGATTTCTTTGCATTTACACACACATATACATATATATATATACATACACACACACGTACATATATACACACATATATATACACACACACACATATATACACACATATACACACACACACACACACACACATATATATATTGTGACAACACAGCCGGCGCGTCGTGTCGCACAGTGGTTAAAGACACGCAGCTACTTCCCTAGCCCTGGTCTGACCCATGGACTACACTAATTGTTGATCTGTATTTGGCTATGTAGTAGGCAATATTGTATTATATTGTATGATGTTATTGTTACAAGGGTACAGTTATGTTTTTGATGTATATATATGAATGTATTGGTTATTGGGTTATAGTTTGTCAAATAATGTCCCCCCATATGACTGCGCAGATAACCTGTGTGTTTGCTGTTGTGTAGATACAGCCGGTCTCAGATGTCAGGCCATACACCCCCCTCATTCTTCCCCACACAATGGATTCCAGGCCACACAATCAGATTAAGTAAGGTTACTTTAATTAACATCTATTGTGGCCTAGGGGACATGCCTGTACATGTGAAACTAGGTTTGCTCTGAAACTGTCTGGGGGTGTCGCCTTATTGTGGGAAAGACAAAGGTTTGATAATAGCAAAGAGGGGATGTGAGACAGAAGGAGAGAGAGTGGCAGGAGACTGACTAAGAAGTAATGTTCTGTCAGGAGCTCCAGGAGGGAATTGTCGTGTAGAATTGGATCACAGAAGTGTGCTGAGCTGTTTATAACCCCATCTATTCAATAAACCACTGTTGGTTTTTCATCTACTGCCGTGACTGAGTGATTTTGAAACCAATATCCTCACATTTGGCGGCAGCGGTGGGATCACTCAAGACACCAGCAGAAAGGAATAAACCACAGCAGGCAATGGATTCTGCCCCGCTATGCTACCGATACAGCAAGAAGGATCAACTACAGGACCTCTGTCGAACAAGACGGATTGAGTTTAATGCATCGGACACCAGAGCAGTCTTAATGGCAAAGCTAGCTGAATGGGACCAAGAACACCCTGGGCGGCAGGATGATGAGGACTGCATCCCAGAGCAGGCCGAGGGTCAAGGAACCACTGGAACCGCTACAACAGGCCCTGCACTGGCCATTGGAAGTACAGATCAGTTGCGGGAGTTGCTGGCAGCACTAGGACAAGGAGCATCAGTACTGGGAGCCGCATTGGGAGCGCAGACTGGTATAACCACCCCGGCAGTGGCGGTAAGGCAGACCTCCCGGCTGAGGTATAATGAGGTCCCACCTTTTGATGAGGTCAGTTCGGATATTGATACTCATTTGCAGATGTTTGAATCTGTTATGATAATGCATGGAATTGAGGCAGCAGAGTGGCCTCGATATTTGGTACCCAGTCTGAGAGGGCGGGCACTGGAGGCATTCCATGCCCTGAGACCAGAGCAGATCCTGGTATATGAGGAGGTACGGAGTGTGCGGCTTGCCAGATATGCGGTGACCGCTGAATCGTATCGCATAAAGTTTCGGTCTATGGCGCGGAAAGGAGATGCCTCATTTATAGAGTTCAATAACTTGCTGCGGAGGAACTGTGATAAGTGGCTGGCTGTGAAGAAGGCCCTTACTGTAGCAGACATTAAAAATGCTTTTATTTTGGAGCAGCTGCTAAACAAGATGCCTCCAGAGATCAGGGAGGGGGTGGCAGATCGGAACCCTACCACTCCGGAAAAAGCAGCACACCTAGCAGATGAGTTCACAGCTAACAGGCCTCGGTGGAGAGGTGCCAATACAGAGGAGAGGACAACCCTCCGACGGCCCCAGCAGGATCGTGAGCTACCATTGTTCCCCCACCGGCCATCCCCAATACATACCCGTTTCCCTAGCCAGAAATTCAAGGTCTCGGGGACCAGCATCACCTGCAAGCCGACGCTGCTACAACTGTGACCAGGTGGGGCATTTACTTCGTAACTGTACACGGGTAAGACGGCCATTCCCAGGTACCCAATCTGCCATGTCGCGGGTGGCTGTGTGCCACGAATCATTTGGAATGGGCGAGGTGGACTACTTTCCTGATGCGCCAGAGGCGGAGGAAGTAGCATATCAAGTAGAGGTGGTAGCAGCTATTGGGAAATCCACCCCGGATAATATGAAGACCCACCTACAACCTGTAAAAGTTAATGGGAAGGAGCTGCAAGGGTTGAGAGACTCTGGAGCTTCTATCACCCTTATACGGCCAGAATTAATTCCCCCCTGCCAGATACTGAAGAAAAGGAAAGTTAAAATTTCCATGGCAGGAGGGCAGATCACTGTAATACCTAAGGCAAGGGTACACCTGGACTGGGGCCTGGATTCTGGAGAGGTAAATGTTGGACTTTTGGATGGATTACCCACTCACGTCATTCTGGGCAACGATCTGAGTGCTGGATTGGCTAGTTACTTTGTGGGAGCTATCACCCGAAGCCAAGCACAGGCATTGGAGACAGTGCATGAGGACCCTCTCATGCCAGCACCAGGAGTCTCTGTGGAAGTGACAGCCACAAACCCTGAACCGTTGGCGGTGAGTAACCCTGTACCAGACTTGCCTGACTGTGATGAGAATCTGGGGGGAAGTAGATAGGGTAGCCTTTAGGGAAGCCCAACGGACCGACCCCTCCCTAGCTAGCCTCCGCAGGGCAGCGGGACGAACAGATTGGGGGCCTCAGGAGGATCGCATTATGTGGGAGGAGGGCAGACTGTACCGGGTGCCAGCAAAAGCAGACCCATTAGAGCCCGGGGTCCTAAGAAAACAGTTGATTGTTCCACAGCAGTACCGTGCCCGGTTGCTGGCCCTTGCCCATGACATTCCCTTAGCAGGCCACTTAGGGGTTCGGAAAACCCGTGCCCGGCTGCTGCGACATTTCTTCTGGTCTGGGGTTAACCAGGAGGTAAAACAGTATAGAGAGTCATGTGAGGTCTGCCAACGCCTCGGGGGACCTCCACGCCGGGTTCCCCTACAACCCATGCCTGTCATAAGTGAGCCATTTAAGAGAGTGGCCATGGACATTGTGGGGCCTTTTAAGAAACCGAGCCGAACAGGAGAGAGATACATACTGACTGTAGTTGATTACGCAACTAGATACCCTGAGGCAGTGGCACTGGCATCCATAGATGCTGAACAAATCGCCCAGGCTCTTATGGATATTTTTAGTCGCGTAGGATTCCCCCAAGAAGTAGTTACTGATCAGGGTACGCAATTTCAAGGGGAATTGCTACAGACAGTATGGGACAACTTTGGGGTCCATCCCTTACGCACCACCCCTTATCACCCCCAGACTAATGGTCTCTGTGAGAGATTCAATTTGACCCTAAAGCAGTTGCTGCGGCCATTTGCTGAATCGGAGGGGGGAGACTGGGAGAAGTCCTTGCAACAGCTATTATTCGCGTACCGCGAAGTGCCGCAGGATTCAACCGGATTTTCTCCTTTTGAGTTACTATATGCCCGAAGGGTAAGGGGACCACTTGACCTAGTCAGGGAAAGCTGGGAAGGGTCATTTCAGGAACCTGAGGTTCCCATCTTGGAATATGTAGTCCAAATGAAGGAGAAACTGCACAGGCTGATGCAGCTTGCGCATGACCACACCCTGGGCGCGCAGGAAAGACAGTGCTGGTACTATAACCAACGAGCACAGGATAGGGAACTAGAGGTTGGACAGAAAGTGATGGTGCTAGTACCTGCTCGAAAGCATAAGTTACAGGCGACCTGGGCAGGGCCTTATACTGTAGTGGATCGGCAGGGACGGGTAGATTACATTATTGCCCTAGACCAAACAGGGAAGCGGGTGGGTACCTACCACATAAATAGGTTAAAGAAATATGTCACCAGGGAGATAAGGGTGGTGGCAATCTGTTGCCCACCTATGGATGACCCAGAGACCGACCCCATCCCTGACATTCTAGCAGCCACCAAGAGGGACCTAGGAGTGGAGGCAGTGCCCATAGGCTCGCAATTAACCGAAACCCAGGCCCTACAGATGAGGGAGGTATTGGAGGTAGAAAGGCCACAATTCACAAGCAGGCCAGGGCGCACTCATGTAGTGGCCCATCATGTCAATACCGGGGAGGCTCGGCCCACTAGGCAACCCGCTTATCGGGGAGCACCCCAGGGTGATTGATACGATTCAAAAGGGAGGTCGATGAAATGCTGGCGCTTGGGGATATTGTACCGTCCCATAGTCCCTGGGCCGCCAGCGTAGTCCTAGTGCCCAAGAAAGATGGCAGTACCCGCTTCTGCGTGGACTATAGGAGGCTGAACGAGGTGACAGTGACAGACGCATACCCCATGCCCCGGGTAGATGAGTTGTTAGACAGGTTGGGAATGGCACGCTATGTATCCACTCTGGATCTTAGCAAAGGATACTGGCAGATACCCCTTACCAGGGAGGCACAGGAGAGGTCTGCAATCAGCACCCCATTTGGGCTCTTTGAATTTACTGCCATGCCCTTTGGGATGAAGAATGCCCCAGCCACCTTTCAGCGTACCATAGATCACCTACTGACAGGGTGGACTTTGCCCAGGCATACCTTGATGACATAGCCATTTTTAGTCAGACATGGGAGGAGCATCTGCAGCATGTCGCCCAGGTGTTGGCACGGATCAGCAAGGCAGGGTTAACAATCAAACCTGACAAATGTCAGATGGGGATGGCAGAGGTATTGTACCTCGGGCATAGGGTTGGCAGAGGCCATATTCGTCCAGAGCCAGCTAAAATTGAGGCCATCCTGAAATGGCCTCGGCCCACTAACCAAAAACAGGTACGTGCCTTCCTTGGAACTGCAGGGTACTACCGTAAATTTGTGCCCCAGTACAGCACCATTGCCAAACCCCTGACTGACCTAACGACAAAAAAGTACACCCCGACAAATTGACTGGAGCCCAGAGTGTGAGCAGGCTTTTTCCCAGCTGAAGGACATGTTGTCCCAATCCCCAGTGTTAGCAGCCCCCGACTTCCGCCGGCGGTTCATTGTGCAAACAGATGCCTCAGGTTGTGGAATAGGAGCTGTGTTGAGCCAAGTAGGGGAGGATGGTTGTGAACACCCAGTTGCCTTTCTCTCCCGAAAACTTCTGGACCGTGAGATAGCCTATGCCACTATTGAAAAGGAGTGCCTGGCCATAGTCTGGGCACTCAAGAAATTGCAGGCATATGTGTACGGGCGCGAGTACTCAGTGGTAACAGACCACAGTCCCCTTAGTTGGTTACAGCGCACTGCCGGAGACAATGGACGACTGCTGAGATGGAGCTTAGCCCTACAACTATACAATTTCTCTATCTCTCACAAAAAGGGCAGAGATCACGGGAACGCAGATGGCCTGTCCCGTCAGCAGGAACCAGACCAAGCGCCGAGCAAGCCCAGGAAATCCCTCGCTACAAATACCCAGGGTACAGGAGAATACCATTACTCTCAGCAAGCTTAAGCCACCCAGGACACCGGGCTTGGAAGTAGAGGGAGGAAATGTGACAACACAGCCGGCGCGTTGTGTCGCACAGTGGTTAAAGACACGCAGCTACTTCCCTAGCCCTGGTCTGACCCATGGACTACACTAATTGTTGATCTGTATTTGGCTATGTATTAGGCAATATTGTATTATATTGTATGATGTTATTGTTACAAGGGTACAGTTATGTTTTTGATGTATATATATGAATGTATTGGTTATTGGGTTATAGTTTGTCAAATAACGTCCCCCCATATGACTGCGCAGATAACCTGTGTGTTTGCTGTTGTTTAGATACAGCCAGTCTCAGATGTCAGGCCATACACCCCCCTCATTCTTCCCGACACAATGGATTCCAGGCCACACAATCAGATTAAGTAAGGTTACTTTAGTTAACATCTATTGTGGCCTAGGGGACATGCCTGTACATGTGAAACTAGGTTTGCTCTGAAACTGTCTGGGGGTGTCGCTTTATTGTAGGAAAGACAAAGGTTTGATAATAGCAAAGAGGGGACGTGAGACAGAAGGTGAGAGAGTGGCAGGAGACTGACTAAGAAGTAATGTTCTGTCAGGAGCTCCAGGAGGGATTGTCGTGTAGAACTGGATCACAGAAGTGTGCTGAGCTGTTTATAACCCATTCTGTTTAATAAACTACTGTTGGTTTTTCATCTACCACCATGACAGAGTGATTTGGAACCCGATATATATATATATACCACTGTGCAACCCGGCACTCACAGGGACAGCGAAACCTTGGAATAACTGGCTGGGGTGCCCTCCATGAGACGGTGAATCTCCAATGTAGCCAAAAGAAAGAGGCGGCACTCCCAGCGCTTTTCAATAGTGCAAATACTTTATAGTCACACACGACGTTTCGGGGGGTCTCACCCCGTCATCAGGTTAAAAGTGCAATGTACATGAAGAATATTTATACTTACCCGCTGTCCGTGTCACGCCTGACGCCGGCTGCAGCCCACGGACACCCGCACCCGCCTCCGGATCCAGAGCTCTGACGTCACCGGAACCCGCGAGGTCACGTGGGTCCACACCAGGCAGTCTGGGGGAAACGGACAGCAAGTATTTACATGTCACCATGGTAACCAAATACAAAACAGTGAGCAAAAACTTAAGATGTGAGGAAACAAGCCCCACAATGAAACAGTGAGAATAAACAACAATCAAATGAAATACAGTTACAGACAACATGATGAAGCACAAACTG
>NC_086447.1:911901681-911906681 GCF_028390025.1 Pseudophryne corroboree
CTTGGATATCAGCCTTGTAATTGTGTACATCCTGTATTACCAGGGCGCCGCCTTTATCCGCAGGACGGAAGACCAATTGTTGATTTTGAGATAACTTTTTCAATGCTAAATGTTCTTGTTTGCTCAAGTTGTGTCTCATCCATGACAAAGCCCCCCCGGGCGCCCTATTATATCTGCAAGAGGATCATTGTTACAGAACACATCGATATATCTGGATTCTTTGTTCCAACCGGCAATACGAGCCCATCCCCGATATCTGTTGGATACCCCATCTCTTCTCCTTAAATTGAAGGACCTGCCTGTGCTGCAAGGAGAAATATGGCTATGCAGTATTGACGTAAAGAGCCTATATACTGTAATACCGCATGACATGGGATTGCAATTCACATATAGATTCTTGAAAGATAATGCGGATTATACGGGGCCGGATTTGGGACTAGTGATGGATTTACTTCAACTTATACTTACATCAAATTTTTTTATCTATGATAATAGATTCTATTTGCAGCGTATTGGCTGTGCGATGGGGTCGAGTGTGGCCCCATCGTACGCTAATATGTTCATGTTTAGCATCGAGCAGGATGCATTTTTTTCATGCCCACAGATTGCTAGTCAGATTGTCCTCTATACACGCTTTATAGATGACTTGTTGATAATCTGGAGTGGGAAAAAGCAGGAGTTGATCAATTTGTTAGATAATTATAATTCAGGTGACGGTCCGGTCAAATTCACTTATAATATCTCAGAAGAGTGTGTAAATTTCCTGGATGTAGCCATCAGGATCTGTGAGGGTAATATCCATACCAGTTTATATGCCAAGGAATCCGATAGAAACAACTTACTGCATTACAATAGTGCCCACCCCAGAGCATTGGTGAGAGGTTTACCCTACTCACAGATGTTGAGAATTAAACGCATCACAACAGATAGCAAATTAGCAGAACAACAGATCAATGCGTTGATCGATAAATTTCTTGCAAGGGGATACCATATTGGTGCACTATTGGAAGCAAAGCAGAAAGTGTCACAATATTCGGAACAGAATATAGTAAAAAATCGGGAAGCAGATAAGATACTACCCTGGGTAAATCGGTATAACCAAGCCAGTCCCATCATCACTAAAAAAGTGAAAAAATTATGGCCGATCATACAGTCAGACCCTGATTTACCCTTGGCCAACACTAGAATTATGCCTTGCCACACTAGGGGTAGAAACCTCCGCGATATACTAGTTAAAGCTGATATATCAACCACACAGGGAGCTGTTGTGCCCAGTGGGGCCCGACAAAAACTAGGATGTATACGCTGTACGTGTACCACCTGCCAATTTATGTTGGCAGGTGAGACATTTAACCATCCATTATCTGGTAAAAAATACTACATTCGTCACCAGCTTACATGTAATACTAAATATACTGTTTATCAGATTATTTGCCCATGTGGGAAATCCTACATCGGCAAAACAGAACGCAGCTTTAAGGAGAGGATGACTGCACATAGATCCGCCATTAGGAAGGCACTTGCTACGGGAGGTAGTGAACAACCCGTAGCAAGACACTTCTCGGAAGCAAGGCACAATTTAACATCCATCCGATATAGGATGATTGACCATGTACCCCTTAATATACGGGGAGGTAATAGAGGCTTAAAATTGCTGCAGATGGAATCCCGATGGATCCATCGAATGGGAACTTTAACACCCAGAGGCCTTAATGAGCACTTGGGCCTCAATAACTTTTTGTAACAGTGGATATGTGGTCTAATATAAATTGAAACTATATCTAGGGGCATCAGTGGTCTGGTCCAATTAGTACATGTAGACCCATAATGGGTAGATCTTATCGGTAAAAGATTAAGGGTCAAGGAATTTGGCTATACAATAGATATATATGTATTGGTTATACCTTTACTCACATTAATCGCACTGATCTATCCTAAGGAATACTTTAAGGTCAATATTGACACGTTGAGCAACCACTATAGTTAGGTGTTGTTCATCTATGCTGAATAACGTATCAACACTATTTGCCTCGATTTGGTATTATATTTTTAACACTGGTATAGGTTAGATTTTAATGTTTAGATAGGTTATTTAGTTTTCTCTATCGTCCTAGTGGATGCTGGGGTTCCTGAAAGGACCATGGGGAATAGCGGCTCCGCAGGAGACAGGGCACAAAAGTAAAGCTTTCCGATCAGGTGGTGTGCACTGGCTCCTCCCCCTATGACCCTCCTCCAAGCCTCAGTTAGATTTTTGTGCCCGGCCGAGAAGGGTGCAATCTAGGTTGCTCTCCTAAAGAGCTGCTTAGAAAAGTTTAGCTTAGGTTTTTTATTTTACAGTGAGTCCTGCTGGCAACAGGATCACTGCAACGAGGGACTTAGGGGAGAAGAAGTGAACTCACCTGCGTGCAGGATGGATTGGCTTCTTGGCTACTGGACATCAGCTCCAGAGGGACGATCACAGGTACAGCCTGGATGGTCACCGGAGCCTCGCCGCCGGCCCCCTTGCAGATGCTGAAACAAGAAGAGGTCCAGAATCGGCGGCAGAAGACTCCTCAGTCTTCTAAAGGTAGCGCACAGCATTGCAGCTGTGCGCCATTTTCCTCTCAGCACACTTCACACGGCAGTCACTGAGGGTGCAGGGCGCTGGGAGGGGAGCGCCCTGGGAGGCAAATGAAAACCTATTTGGCTAAAAAACACCTCACATATAGCCTCCGGGGGCTATATGGAGATATTTAACCCCTGCCAGAATCCACTAAAGAGCGGGAGACGAGCCCGCCGAAAAAGGGGCGGGGACTATCTCCTCAGCACACAGCGCCATTTTCCTTACACAGCTCCGCTGGTCAGGACGGCTCCCAGGTCTCTCCCCTGCACTGCACTACAGAAACAGGGTAAAACAAGAGAGGGGGGGCAAAATAGTGGCAAAAAATTATATTATAAAAGCAGCTATACAGGGAGCACTTATTATAAGGCTATCCCTGTCATATATATAGCGCTTTGGTGTGTGCTGGCAAACTCTCCCTCTGTCTCCCCAAAGGGCTAGTGGGGTCCTGTCTTCGTTAAGAGCATTCCCTGTGTGTCTGCTGTGTGTCGGTACGTGTGTGTCGACATGTATGAGGACGATATTGGTGTGGAGGCGGAGCAATTGCCAAATATGGGGATGTCACCTCCTAGGGGGTCGACACCAGAATGGATGCCTTTATTTATGGAATTACGGGATAGTGTCAACACACTAAAGCAGTCGTTTGACGACATGAGACGGCCGGACAATCAATTAGTGCCTGTCCAGGCGCCTCAAACACCGTCAGGGGCTGTAAAACGCCCTTTACCTCAGTCGGTCGACACAGACCCAGACACAGGCACTGATTCCAGTGGCGACGGTGACGAATCAACCGTATTTTCCAGTAGGGCCACACCTTATATGATTTTGGCAATGAAGGAGGCGTTACATTTAACTGATACTACAGGTACCACTAAACAGGGTATTATGTGGGGTGTGAAAAAACTACCTATAGTTTTTCCTGAATCAGAAGAACTAAATGAGGTGTGTGATGAAGCGTGGGTTGCCCCCGATAAAAAGATGCTAATTTCAAAGAAGTTATTGGCTCTATACCCTTTCCCGCCAGAGGTCAGGGCGCGCTGGGAAACACCTCCTAGGGTGGACAAGGCGCTCACACGCTTATCAAAACAAGTGGCGTTACCCTCTCCTGAGACGGCCGCACTTAAAGATCCAGCAGATAGGAGGATGGAAAATATCCAAAAAAGTATATACATACATACAGGTGTTATACTAAGACCAGCTATAGCGACAGCCTGGATGTGCAGTGCTGGAGTAGCTTGGTCAGAGTCCCTGATTGAAAATATTGATACCCTGGATAGGGACAATGTTTTACTGTCTTTAGAGCAAATAAAGGATGCATTTCTTTATATGCGTGATGCACAGAGGGATATCTGCACACTGGCATCACGGGTAAGTGCTATGTCCATTTCGGCCAGAAGAAGTTTATGGACGCGACAGTGGTCAGGCGATGCGGACTCAAAACGGCATATGGAAGTTTTGCCGTATAAAGGGGAGGAGTTATTTGGAGTCGGTCTATCAGATTTGGTGGCCACGGCTACAGCCGGAAAATCCACCTTTTTACCTCAAGTTACTCCCCAACAGAAAAAGACACCGACTTTTCAACCGCAGCCCTTTCGTTCCTTTAAAAACAAGAGAGCAAAGGGATATTCATATCTGCCACGAGGCAGAGGAAGGGGGAAGAGACACCAACAGGCAGCTCCTTCCCAGGAACAGAAGCCTTCCCCCGCTTCTACAAAAGCCTCAGCATGACGCTGGGGCTTCTCAAGCAGACTCGGGGGCGGTGGGCGGTCGTCTCAAGAATTTCAGCGCGCAGTGGGCTCACTCGCAGGTAGATCCCTGGATCCTGCAGATAATATCTCAGGGGTACAGGTTGGAACTAGAGACAGATCCACCTCGCCGTTTCCTGAAGTCTGCTTTACCAACGTCCCCCTCAGAAAGGGAGACGGTCTTGGAAGCCATTCACAAGCTGTACTCTCAGCAGGTGATAGTCAAGGTACCTCTTCTACAACAAGGAAAGGGGTATTATTCCACTCTATTTGTGGTACCGAAGCCGGATGGCTCGGTAAGACCTATTCTAAATCTGAAGTCCTTGAACCTGTACATAAAGAAGTTCAAGTTCAAGATGGAGTCACTCAGAGCAGTGATAGCGAACCTGGAAGAAGGGGACTTTATGGTATCCTTGGACATCAAGGATGCGTACCTCCACGTTCCAATTTACCCCTCTCACCAGGGGTACCTCAGGTTCGTCGTACAAAACTGTCACTATCAGTTTCAGACGCTGCCGTTCGGATTGTCCACGGCACCTCGGGTCTTTACAAAGGTAATGGCCGAGATGATGATTCTTCTTCGAAGAAAAGGCGTATTAATTATCCCATACTTGGACGATCTCCTAATAAGGGCAAGGTCCAGAGAACAGCTAGAG
>NC_086447.1:911914181-911924181 GCF_028390025.1 Pseudophryne corroboree
ACGTCGCTCATTTTCCCCCTCCTTGAGCGACGTTGCTCGTTTTATCGTTAAGTGTGTATGCTGCCAGCGACGAACGAATGCGCGGCCCCGCGGGTTGGCAACGATCGTCGCTGTCGGTAGGGCATGCATGAAGGATGTGGACTGTCGTCCACGACCTTCATGCATGGCTGGCGGGGGCATGACGTCACTGAGCGATATGAGCGGTCATATCGCTCAGTGTGTACAGTCGGCCGCCGGCCCGGGAGGGGGAAACATTAGACGATGTCGCTCACAGATCGACATTGTTTAATGTGTATGGGCCTTTAGACTTTGGTCAAAATATTTTGCTGCCTTTGCAGCTGATGCAGGGAGGGGGGTAGGCGGCAGCAGCCTGTGACTGAGGCTGGAGGTAGGCGTGAAATGCATTGCTTGTACGTGTGAGTGCATGGTGTCAGGTGCTGCCTGTGTGTGTGCGTGTCAGGTGTTGCGGGTGTATATGTGTGTGTATCAGGTGCTCCGCGTGTGTACAAGTGTATGTCTGGTGCTGTGCATGAATACGTATGTCTGTGTCAGGTGCTGCGTGCGTCAGGTGCTGCGCGTGTACATGAGTGTGCGTCAGGTGCTGCGCGTGTACATGAGTGTGCGTCAGGTGCTGCGCGTGTACATGAGTGTGTGTCAGGTGCTGCGCGTGTACATGAGTGTGCGTCAGGTGCTGCGCGTGTACATGAGTGTGCGTCAGGTGCTGCGCGTGTACATGAGTGTGCGTCAGGTGCTGCGCGTGTACATGAGTGTGTGTCAGGTGCTGCGCCTGTACATGAGTGTGCGTCAGGTGCTGCACGTGTACACGAGTGTGTCAGGTGCTGCGCGTGTACACGAGTGTGTCAGGTGCTGCGCGTGTACACGAGGGTGCGTCAGGTGCTGCGCGTGTACACGAGGGTGCGTCAGGTGCTGCGCGTGTACACGAGGGTGCGTCAGGTGCTGCGCGTGTACACGAGTGTGCGTCAGGTGCTGCGCGTGTACACGAGTGTGCGTCAGGTGCTGCGCGTGTACACGAGTGTGCGTCAGGTGCTGAGCGTGTACACGAGTGTGCGTCAGGTGCTGAGCGTGTACACGAGTGTGCGTCAGGTGCTGCGCGTGTACATGAGTGTGCGTCAGGTGCTGCACGTGTACATGTGTGCGTCAGGTGCTGCGCGTGTACATGTGTGTGCGTCAGGTGCTGCGCGTGTACATGTGTGTGTGAGTAAGGTGCTGCGTGTGTATGTGTGTGTCTGATGGTGTGCGTGTATATGTATGTGTCAGGTGCTGCGTGTATATGTGTGTGTGTCAGGTGCCGCATGTGTATATGTGTGTCAGGTGCTGCATGTTTATTTTATTGTGTCTGATGCTACGTGTGTGTCAGGTGCCGCACGTGTATATGTGTGTGTGTCAAGTGCTGCGTGTGTATATGTGTGTCAGGTGCTGCGTGTGTATATGTGTGTCAGGTGCTGCATGTTTATCTTATTGTGTCTGATGCTACGTGTGTGTGTGTCAGGTGCCGCACGTGTATGTGTGTGTCAGGTGCTGCATGTTTATTTTATTGTGTCTGATGCTACGTGTGTGTGTCAGGTGCCGCACGTGTATGTGTGTGTGTGTCAGGTGCTGCGCATGTACACGAGTGTGCGTCAGGTGCTGCGCGTGTACACGAGTGTGCGTCAGGTGCTGCGCGTGCACACGAGTGTGCGTCAGGTGCTGAGCGTGTACACGAGTGTGCGTCAGGTGCTGCACGTGTACATGAGTGTGCGTCAGGTGCTGCGCGTGTACATGTGTGTGCGTCAGGTGCTGCGCGTGTACATGTGTGTGCGTCAGGTGCTGCGCGTGTACATGTGTGTGCGTCAGGTGCTGCGCGTGTACATGTGTGCGCGTTAGGTGCTGTGCGTGTACATGTGTGTGCGTCAGGTGCTGCGCGTGTACATGAGTGTGCGTCAGGTGCTGCGCGTGTACATGAGTGTGCGTCAGGTGCTGCGCGTGTACATGTGTGTGCGTCAGGTGCTGCGCGTGTACATGTGTGTGTGAGTAAGGTGCTGCGTGTGTATGTGTGTGTCAGGTGCTGCGTGTGTATATTAGTGTGTCTAATGGTGTGCGTGTATATGTATGTGTCAGGTGCTACGTGTATATGTGTGTGTGTCAGGTGCTGCGTGTATATGTGTGTGTGTCAGGTGCTGCATGTTTATTTTATTGTGTCTGATGCTACGTGTGTGTGTGTATGTGTGTCAGGTGCCGCACGTGAATATGTGTGTGTGTGAGGTGCTGCGCGTGTATGTGTGTGTCAGGTGCCGTTCCCCTTCTTCCCATCCCAGCTCTCTCTGTAGAATACAGCTCTGCACCCAGAGAGAGGGAAAGACCAGGGGGCTGATCACTGCACTGCTCACTTTTTGGTCATGAGTTCGGCCTCCTGTTTCTTCCAGTGCTGTGTTCCTGCAGCCCAGCCCTCCCTGTTATGCCAGAGAATCAGCCCTTCCTTCCCCAGCCAGAGAGAGAGCCCGAGGCAGAGACACTCTTCCCGTAGCTGGCCTACCCCCAGTACTTCAGCACTGGCCATGCGGCAGTCAACAAAGGAGACCAGCAGGGGGTTCTGGCAGCATTAGCTGTGGCCGCAGCTGGATCGGGGAGGCTTGCAGTGTCTGAGGTGGGCAACCCTTCCTCCGTTGCGGTCACCTTCCCCTGCCGGAGAGAAAGCCAGAGACATACCCTTCCCGCAGCTGGGCTACCCCTAGTACCTCAGTGCTGGCCAGGCAGAAGTCTATGGAGGGGACCGGCAGGGGTTTCAGGCCGCAGCAGCAGCGGCCGTAGCCAGATCAGGGAGGCCTGCAGGGTCAGAGCCGGGCAGCACTTCCACCAACACTGTCACCTCTGTGCTGGGCATGTACACCAGTCCGTACGGACGGAGGTGTCCACAACAGGCAGCAGTATGAGTCAGACAAACTCATTACATGCTGCCCACTGCTGCGCCGCGTGCCCTCGATGGAGGAAGCCTAGATGCGGTCCCCAGCGGCAGCGAGGGAGAAGGGTGATCACATCACCCTTCAACCCGGCACCTCACAATCAGCTGGGGATCTGCAGTAGCTTCATCTCTCTCTTCCTCTCTGACAGCACAGCAGCCCCTCTGGGTCCCATGTAGCTCTGCCCCCTTGCTCACAGTTCACTCGGCCTCTACTGATTAAAAAGAAAATAAGAGCCTGACCTGCTGCTCAGATGCGAGGAGGGGACGGGCGGTAGGTCCTCTGTGAGTGCACTACACAGTCAAAATTAACTCGGACTCCTCACAACAGTGTGGACTGCGGGCGACGTCAGACGCCAATTTGGGTGTGCTTGCCGCACTACCTGCCCATCAAGCCCAACGTGGTGCCATGGTGTCAGCCCCGCCCACTATAGGGATTTCATTTGTATTAGGAATCCTATAACAGCATTCCGACATCCCTCCCTATGACGCTGCCATCCATACACTGCCGCTCTCATACATCCGTACACCGCCGCTCTCATACATCCGCACACTGCCGCTCTCACACAACTGTACACTGCTGCTCTCATACATCCATACACTGCCGCTCTCATACATCCGTACAACCCCGCTCTCATACATTCGTACAACCCCGCTCTCATACATACGCACACTGCCGCTCTCATACATCCGTACAACCCCGCTCTCATACATCCGCACACTGCCGCTCTCATACATCCGCACACTGCCGCTCTCATACATCCATACACTGCCGCTCTCATACATCCGTACACTGCCGCTCTCATACATCCGCACACTGCCGCTCTCATACATCCGCACACTGCCGCTCTCATACATCCGCACACTGCCGCTCTCATACATCCACACACCACCGCACTCATACATCCACACACCAACGCAGTTATACAGCCGCACACTGCCGCTCTCATACATCCGCACACTGTCGCTCTCATACATCCGCACACTGCCGCTCTCATACATCCGCACACTGCCGCTCTCATACATCCGCACACTGCCGCTCTCATACATCCGCACACTGCCGCTCTCATACATCCGCACACTGCCGCTCTCATACATCCGCACACTGCCGCTCTCATACATCCGCACACTGCCGCTCTCATACATCCACACACTGCCGCTCTCATACATCCACACACTGCCGCTCTCATACAGCCACACACTGCCGCTCTCATACATCCGTACAACCCCGCTCTCATACATCCGCACACTGCCGCTCTCATACATCCGCACACTGCCGCTCTCATACATCCGCACACTGCCGCTCTCATACATCCACACACCACCGCACTCATACATCCACACACCAACGCAGTTATACAGCCGCACACTGCCGCTCTCATACATCCGCACACTGCCGCTCTCATACATCCGCACACTGCCGCTCTCATACATCCGCACACTGCCGCTCTCATACATCCGCACACTGCCGCTCTCATACATCCGCACACTGCCGCTCTCATACATCCGCACACTGCCGCTCTCATACATCCGCACACTGCCGCTCTCATACATCCACACACTGCCGCTCTCATACATCCACACACTGCCGCTCTCATACAGCCACACACTGCCGCTCTCATACAGCCGTACAACCCCGCTCTCATACATCCGCACACTACTGCTCATACAGCCGCACACCGACGCGGTTATACAGCCGCATACCGACGCAGTTATACAGCCGTACACTGCCGCTCTCATACATCCATCCGCACACTGCCGCACTCTTACAGCCGCACACTGCCGCACTCTTACAACCGCACACTGCCGCACTCTTACAACCGCACACTGCCGCACTCTTACAACCGCACACTGCCTCACTCTTACAACCGCACACTGCCGCACTCTTACAACCGCACACTGCCGCTCTATTACAACTGCACACTGCCGCACTCTTACAACTGCACATTGCTGCACTCTTACAACCGCACACCGCCGCACTCTTACAACCGCACACCACCGCACGCATACAGCCGCACACCATAGCACTCATACAGCCACATACCATCGCACTCATACAGCCGCACACCGACGCAGTTATACAGCCGTACATTGCCGCTCTCATACATCCGCACACTGCCGCTCTCATACAGCCGCACACTGCCGCTCTCATACATCCGCACACTGCCGCTCTCATACATCCGCACACTGCCGCCCCCATACATCCGCACACTGCCGCTCACATCTATACATACATAGCCTCCATACAGCTACACATCCAATCACTGCTCAAGGGAACACTGAAATCACTATCACTTTTCCCCGGGGTGTGACCACAGCCAGCCACTACTCCGGCCACCTTCTTGTGACACCAAAATGCATCTTACCTATCATCAGGGTGGTGCTGCTGCTGGGGGCAGGTTGCTGCCTCAGTCTCCTGGTTGGTGCTGCGATTGGAGGGGGTACTGCTTCCCTGTGCTGCCACTGTCTCCCGGATCATCGTGCCGCTGGCTGAATTGCAGCTTGACGCTACTGCTGCCGGGAGTAACAGCTTCCTGACTGTTGTTGCTGGTGGCTGCCTACTGCTCATTGCCGACGGAACACACACCGGCTCTGCAGTGATGCTGGCGGAGTAGTGGCGGTGGGGTGGTGCCTGCTCCCTTCCCTCGAGCATGCCGCAGTGTAAAAAAATAAATAATAAATAGAGAGCATACCAGGGTGAGAGTCTGTATTGATCACAGTGACTACACGGGGCACAGCATAAGGACACCTTGCTGTGAAGGGCTCTGCCCACACAGATTGCTGCACCCTCTCTGTCAGCCGCTGCCCTCTCGTTCTCTGGGCGGCCAGTTCCAGTGTGAGGTAGGAGAGGAAGAGAACACACAGGAGAGCAGCCCTGATATATAACAGAGGTGGAAGTTCTATAGGCAGCAGAGACGGAGACCAGCCAGCCAGTCTCCCAGTGCCCTGATCACTACACGCCGCCAGCACAGCATTACAGGAGGGTCCTATAGTGCTGCCCTGAGCTAACAGGTGTGTGTACCAAGTGTACCCCGTACAGTGTGCTGCGCCCTGGTGTCTCTGAGAGGGGTGAGGTCACCGTGCCGCTTTAGTATATGGCTTTTCCTTAGTACTGTATGTTACAGCCCTGCACTAGTAGTGGCAACTCTGCCCTATGTGAACCTGTGAGGTTATTTTCCTATTTACAGAATAACCGGGGAGAAGGCGGCCATATTGCGGCTCTCAAGTGAAGGCACTCTAGTACACCCCCTGCTGGCGGCCACTGCGCAGGCGCAACAAATTGAAATGCCCCATCTCTATAATGGGGCATATTTCTCTTAATTAAAAAAAACCTGTAACTTTCTGAAAAACCACAACCCCAAAAGGCACTTCACTGAAACATGCTCTATCTAATAAAACAAACCCCAAGTCATATATATATATATATATACATACACACACACACACTCATGTATAAACATGTATACACAAATACACGTATGTACATGTTTATGTATGTATAATACACTGATAGAGTACATTATATTTATGAATTAATTGCTTCCCGATTCTGCAGCAGCATCATCAGCACCACCAGTGTTACTCACAGTCACTTCACACTGACTGCTGCACAACACATTACTTCATTTCCAGGCCGCCCGCCACCTGGTGAAGAGACATGGGAGATGAAGGACCAGCAGTGCCACGTTGAGCGGAAGTATTGTGAATTAGTTACCCACACACTCCTTGTGACACCTGCTCCCCGTCTGCCCTCCCCCCCGCCGCCTGCCGTCCGGAACCCGCACTGACAAGTAAGTCTCAGCAGAATGTGTCTGCTGGCGGCTCCCAGTCCCTCCTAGAGGAACACTGCCAGTGGTGTGGCGGCCGCGGCACACTAGGACTGAGAGACCGCAGCGGGAGGAAAGCACAGGTGGGCGGGAGGAGAGCATGGGCGGACATCACCACGTCACATTGCAAGGTGACGCCAGTCCCCCCAGTGAGGCCGCCGACGAATGCACTCAGCATAGTATTAGCAGCAGGCAGAGGGGGGGCGGGCGCAGCGGTGGTGGGAGGTACGGAAATGAGCTGCAGGCTAGGCTCCACCGATCACACACTCAGCGATCACTGTGCTACAGCAAGCGTGGCTGCAGCGGTGCTGGACATTAGGGAGTGCCTGTGCGCACCAGGCACCCCCTGTACGCACGCCTATGCGCTACCACCCCCCATATGCCACACTACATCACTATGCTATAGCCCTCCCATATGCTGCACTTCATAATTACACTATACCCCCCATACAACATACTACATCACCACACTACACTACTCACAATAAAATTAAAACATCCCAGTTCCTCATTCTTAATGAACTCACGTGAGTTCTCTCCCCAGCGGAGCTCCAGACCAAGTAACAATGAAGACACCAGCAGCGTGTAGGGGGCAGGCCTGGTCCACTTGTCAGGAGAGAGCAGTCACTGGAGGGTAAGAAGGGGACGGGGCCTAGTCCTACAGACGGGAGAGAGCAAGGTACAGGGGTAGAAGGGGACGGCTGATGTGAAGAAGGGGGCGGGGCCTATTCTTACAGGCTTTCAAAATTCGATTTTTTTAAAATTCGACATTTGACAAATTCTACTTTTCTGCAATGGTACAAATGCGGCAATTCGACAAAAGTATATTCAATTGAAGTTTGTAAATTCGACAACAGTGCTTTTAAACAGTAAATTCGTCATTTTCAATCCACCACACTTTGCTGGCGGAATCTAATAAAACAATTTAAAAACATGTTGTTTTTTTTTGCTGTTTTTTTTTTTTTTGGTAATAGCATATCTATTTATATTAGAAGGGATTAGGTCAGGCATTCCCAACCGCGGCCCTCAAGGCACACTAACAGTGCAGGTTTTAGTGATATCCAGGCTTCAGCACAGGTGACTTAATTAGTAGCTTAGTTATTTTGATTTAACTATCTGTGCTGCAGCCTGGATATCACTAAAACCTGCACTGTTGGTGTGCCTTGAGGACCGCGGTTGGGAATGCCTGGATTAGGTACTTGGTTTGTCTTTTTTGGAGGCACAAGTATTATTTATATATTTTTTAAAAGATTATTTTTTTATTTTTTTAAAATGGAATGTGAAAAAAACGAAAAAAAAAATTGCGTGGAGTCCCCCCTCCAAAGCATAACCAGCCTCGGGCTCTTCGAGCCGCTCCTGGTTCTAAAAATCCGGGGGAAAAACAGACAGGGGATCCCCCGTATTTTTAAAACCAGCACCGGGCTCTGCGCCTGGTGCAAAAAAATACGGGGGACAAAAAAGAGTAGGGGTCCCCCGTATTTTTTACACCAGCATCGGGCTCCACTAGCTGGACAGATAATGCCACAGCCGGGGGTCACTTTTATACAGTGCCCTGCTGCCGTGGCATTAAATATCCAACTAGTCACCCCTGGCCGGGGTACCCTGGGGGAGTGGGGACCCCTTCAATCAAGGGGTCCCCCCCCAGCCACCAAAGGGCCAGGGGTGAAGCCCGAGGCTGTCCCCCCCATCCAAGGGCTGCGGATGGGAGGCTGATAGCCTTGAGAAAATTGAAAGAATATTGTTTTTTCCAGTAGTACTACTACAAGTCCCAGCAAGCCTCCCCCGCAAGCTGGTACTTGGAGAACCACAAGTACCAGCATGCAGGAGAAAAACGGGCCCGCTGGTACCTGTAGTTCTACTGGGGAAAAAATACCCAAATAAAAACAGGACACAGACACCGTGAAAGTAAAACTTTATTTCACACCTGCCGACACACACATACTTACCTATGTTGACACGAAGCAGTCGGTCCTCTTCTCCAAGTAGAATCCACGGGTACCTGAAAATAAAAGATAATTATACTCACCTGATCCAGGTTCCAGATTAAATCCACGTACTTGGCAAAACAACAAACCGAACACCCGGACATAGGACCCCTTTCCACGAATGCAGACATACGAATCTCGCGAGAATCCGACAGCGGGATGATGACGTTAGGGCGCGCTCGGGTTAGCCGAGCAAGGCGGGAAGGTTCGAACCTGCCTCATACCCTTGTAAAATGGGTAAAGTTCGGGGGGTTCGGATTCTGACGAACCGAACCCACTCATCACTAGTATGTACGTGTGTGTCAGGTGCCGTGCGCGTACGTACGTGTCAGTGCCGTGCGTGCACGTACGTGTGTGTCAAGTGTCGTGCGTGTACGTGTGTGTGTCAGGTGGCACGTACCTACATGTGTGTATGTCAGGTGCTGTGCATGTGTGTACGTACACGCGTGTATGCGTCAGGTGCCGCGCGTGTACATGCGTGTGTGTGTCAGGAGCCATGCGTGTGTAAGTACATGTGTGTGTGTCAGGAGCCATGCGTGTGTGTGTGTGTCAGGAGCCACGCGTGTGCATACGTGTGTGTGTGTCAGGTGCCACACGTGTACGTACGTACGTGTGTGTCAGGTGCCGCGCGTGTATGTGTGTGTGTGTGTCAAGTGCCGTGTGTGTACGTACGTATGTATGTGTGTGCCTGGAGCCGCGCCTGTACATACATGTGTGTGTGTATGTCAGGTGCTGTACGTGTATGTGTGTGTCTCAGGTGCTGCACGTGTATATGTGTGTATCTCAGGTGCTGCATTTGTATGCATCAGCTGCCACGTGGGTGTCAGGTGTTGAGCGTGTATGTGTTTGTGTCAGGTGTCGCATCTGTATGTGTGTGACTGTCAGGTGCTGCGCGTGTATGTGTGTGTCAGGTGCTGCATGTATATATGTGTGTGTCAGGTGCTGTTCATGTATGTGGGAGTGGCAGGTGCTGCATTGTGTATATATGTGTGAGTGGCAGGTGCTGCGTGTGTATGTGTGTGTTAGATGCTCTGAGTGTATATGATTGTGTGTCAGGTGCTGTGCGTGTGTGCGTTAAATGCCACATGTATATTTGTGTGACAGGTGCTGCCTGTGTGTGTGTGTCAGGTACTGCATATCTGTATGTGTGTGTGTCAGGTGCTGCATATCTGTATGTGTGTGTGTCAGGTGCTGCATATCTGTATGTGTCAGTTGCTGCATGTCTGTATGTG